>NW_026906216.1:257500-295000 GCF_033807715.1 Cololabis saira
GGGCCTGGTTAGTACTTGGATGGGAGACCGCCTGGGAATACCAGGTGCTGTAAGCTTTTTCAACCAGCAGAGAGCGCTCTCGCTTAATCTACCCACACAAATTTCAACGTGGTAACAGCGACAGCTCACGTCCTAAAGTGTTTTGCACATGGTTAAGGCACTTTAACTCCAACAAATAAGCGCTTCTAAATTATTATCACCAACAAATCAATGACTTATATTATATGACTTATCTTCAACTCCATATAAGAGGTATTTCAAGCTGCAGCTTCAGCTTACGGCCATACCAGCCTGGATGCGCCCGATCTCGTCTGATCTCGGAAGCTAAGCAGGGTCGGGCCAGGTTAGTACTTGGATGGGAGACCGCCTGGGAATACCATGTGCTGTAAGCTTTTTCAACCAGCAGAGAGCGCTCTCGCTTAATCTACCCACACATATTTCAAAGTGGTAACAGCGACAGCTCACGTCCTAAAGTGTTTTGCACATGGTTAAGGCACTTTAACTCCAACAAATAAAACCAACAAATCAATGACTTATATTCTATGACTTATCTTCAACTCCATATAAGAGGTATTTCAAGCTGCAGCTTCTGCTTACGGCCATACCAGCCTGGATGCGCCCGATCTCGTCTGATCTCGGAAGCTAAGCAGGGTCGGGCCTGGTTAGTACTTGGATGGGAGACCGCCTGGGAATACCAGGTGCTGTAAGCTTTTTCAACCAGCAGAGAGCGCTCTCGCTTAAACTACCCACACATATTTCAACGTGGTAACAGCGACAGCTCACGTCCTAAAGTGTTTTGCACATGGTTAAGGCACTTTAACTCCAACAAATAAAACCAACAAATCAATGACATATATTCTATGACTTATCTTCAACTCCATATAAGAGGTATTTCAAGCTGCAGCTTCTGCTTACGGCCATACCAGCCTGGATGCGCCCGATCTTGTCTGATCTCGGAAGCTAAGCAGGGTCGTGCCTGGTTAGTACTTGGATGGGAGACCGCTTGGGAATACCAGGTGCTGTAAGCTTTTTCAACCAGCAGAGAACGCTCTCGCTTAATCTACCCACACATATTTCAACGTGGTAACAGCGACAGCTCACGTCCTAAAGTGATTTGCACATAGTTAAGGCACCTTAACTCCAACAAATAAGTGCTTCTAAATTATTATCACCAACAAATCAATGACTTATATTCTATGACTTATCTTCAACTCCATATAAGAAGTATTTCAAGCTGCAGCTTCAGCTTATGGCCATACCAGCCTGGATGCGCCCGATCTCGTCTGATCTCGGAAGGTAAGCAGGGTCGGGCCTGGTTAGTACTTGGATGGGAGACCGCCTGGGAATACCAGGTGCTGTAAGCTTTTTCAACCAGCAGAGAGCGCTCTCGCTTAATCTACCCACACATATTTCAACGTGGTAAGAGCGACAGCTCACGTCCTAAAGTGTTTTGCACATGGTTAAGGCACTTTAACTCCAACAAATAAGTGCTTCTAAATTATTATCACCAACAAATCAATGACTTATATTATATGACTTATCTTCAACTCCATATAAGAGGTATTTCAAGCTGCAGCTTCTACTTACGGCCATACCAGCCTGGATGCGCCCGATCTCGTCTGATCTCGGAAGCTAAGCAGGGTTGGGCCTGGTTAGTACTTGGATGGGAGACCGCCTGGGAATACCAGGTGCTGTAAGCTTTTTCAACCAGCAGAGAGCACTCTCGCTTAATCTACCCACACAAATTTCAACGTGGTAACAGCGACAGCTCACGTCCTATAGTGTTTTGCACATGGTTAAGGCACTTTAACTCCAACAAATAAAACCAACAAATCAATGACTTATATTCTATGACTTATCTTCAACTCCATATAAGAGGTATTTCAAGCTGCAGCTTCTGCTTACGGCCATACCAGCCTGGATGCGCCCGATCTCGTCTGATCTCGGAAGCTAAGCAGCGTCGGTCTTGGTTAGTACTTGGATGGGAGACCGCCTGGGAATACCAGGTGCTGTAAGCTTTTTCAACCAGCAGAGAGCGCTCTCGCTTAATCTACCCACACATATTTCAACGTGGTAACAGCGACAGCTCACGTCCTAAAGTGTTTTGCACATGGTTAAGGCACTTTAACTCCAACAAAAATGCGCTTCTAAATTATTATCACCAACAAATCAATGACTTATATTATATGACTTATCTTCAACTCCATATAAGAGGTATTTTAAGCTGCAGCTTCAGCTTCAGCTTACGGCCATACCAGCCTGGATGCGCCCGATCTCGTCTGATCTCGGAAGCTAAGCAGGGTTGGGCCTGGTTAGTACTTGGATGGGAGACCGCCTGGGAATACCAGGTGCTGTAAGCTTTTTCAACCAGCAGAGAGCGCTGTTGTGACCGCCCATCTGAACTCTGAATTTATAAATGATTATGTATTCATGATTGGGTGAACATTTTCAGAACAGTAAAGGCCGAAAGCTATAGTCAGTTTTATGAACCCTGCTGCCAACTTCTGGTCATCTCGGCCCGGCCCGAGATAGCAAGTTTATGACCCCAAGAGGGGGGGTCAAAACAGATCAAAGCAAGCAAGGAAAGTTTCTGCCAGGGAAACAGACTCCCTGGGGATTTACGACCCCCGCTGCATGGCAGATCAAAGCAGGACAGCAAAACCCAGTAAACCAGGCCTCGGTTTGCTGCCCCCTCGGGTGCTGCCCCTTTGAACAGAAGAAAACTCTGAAAACCCTGGTCAACCCCCCCAAGCCTGAAACCGGCTTGAATGTGCCTCCTAAAATGAACTACATGAACTACAATCCCAGCATGCCTTGTGGGATGGGGCGGCGCCTACAAGCGGCGCGCATCCAATCACAAACGAGGCACCGATGACGTCACCGCAGCGCGCGTTGGATCAAAACCCCTGCCGCTGCTCCCTTTCTTTCTCTTCTCAACTTCATCTCATCGGCGCTGGATCTTTGGCTCCAGGCCAAAGGATCCCATCTCCTCTCTCTCCCCCCGGGCTGGGGGGAGGCAGGAGGCCCGCACCGGACCGGGCCCTGCGGGGTCCGGCCGTTGAAGCCGCGGTCCCCCGGGAGGCTCCGATTTCTCACTAAACTCTGTTCCTCTTTAAGTTTCTGCAGATCCGAGCTTCCGACGCCCACGCGCTCCCGGCAACCAGATCGGGACACAGCTGCGATTGAGTGCTCAGACTGAACCCCCCCTCCCCGCTCCGAGCCCCTGTCTGCGAACCGCGCAGGGGATCGGGGACGGACGGCCGGCGTCTCGCCCGGCGTGAGCTCTCCCGGGGCCCGGACGGCCACGCGTCGGCGACCGGCGCAGAGAGGGAAGCACGGCAGGAGAGACCGGTCCCCCGCCGCGCCTAGGAATGCGTGTGAGCCTCCGTTTTGGTCCGGAACCACGGCCCGGCACGAGGCGGCCCCGCCGCTGTCTAATCCGTTTCAGGGGAAGGGACGGGACGCGATAGCCTGACTGCGAAACCCCAGCAGGACCGCAAACCCAGTCGACGAAACCCGCAGGCACCCGATTCCGGATCCCAGAGGAGACGTGAGCCCGCGTAGCAGTGATCAGTAGGATTTAAGAGTGTTAAGAACTGTGTGTGAGATTGTGAGACCTGGGTTATCAGTAACTTAAGAGTGTTACAGAGCTAAATCTGTGTTCAGAGCTGAGATTACATCATCATTGTTATCATTATCATGTTTGATTATTTGGTAGTCGTTGTTTTCTGCCGTAGGCACGTTTTAAATGCTGCGTTCGCCATCCGGTCCGATTGCACGTGGCCCAGAGGGCGCGTCCATCTTTAAAAGACCACAGGAGCCCCGTTTGAACTGTAGATGTTCTTTATCATCTTTATTATTATTACATTTGATTCTTTTTTTTTATTCCATGCATTTAACGTTTATGTTTCATTTTATTGATTGTTGTTTTTCTTGTTAGTTAATGGTTTTATAATAATGTCGTGTGCCATCAGATTTATTCTGGTATTTATTTACATCCCTTTTGATACCCGTATGTAAATAAATTCTGATTGATTCTTAATGAGTGGTTGTGTTATTTCATGCAAGATTTGGTCACAGGTTGATTTGTTTAAGCAGAGCCCAGTGTTCGGATATCACGCCTTCACTGTTATTCTGTAAGATTTGCTGTTCTGCAGGATAATTCAAAAATCATACGAGACTGATTTTCTGCTGTTTTAGTTATCGAATTCCATCGGAGTAAGGCCCGGTGGTGGTGCCCCGAGAATTATCATTTTGATAATATGATTTGATAAATAGTCAACTTTATTAATAATATTCATTAATAGCCTTGATCAGCCAAGCTACCCGAGTCGCACAACACAGTACTGGATATGATTAATAACTGCAAATTAGGCAGTCGTCTTGCACATTCAAACATTACTCGTTGTTGGCAGGATTCGAACCTGCGCGGGGAATCCCCAATGGATTTATAGTACATCGCCTTAACCACTCGGCCACAACAACCTGTCAGCTGTGTGTGTGTGTGTGTGTGTGTGTGTGTGTGTGTGTGTGTGTGTGTGTGTTTGAATCTTCAGAAATAGACAATTTAGAGTCTTTATTTTAAAATGGTTGGTTTTACTTTATTGTAAAATGGTTGGTTTTACTTTATTAGGTTTAGACATATTTTCATCCCTATTTTGATTAAATGCATTTTCATCAACAGTCAGTGCAGTATGTTCATAGATCATACATCCACTTTCTTGTTTCCAAGAAGCTCTGGATAGATTTCAGTTAATCTCTCACATCTCATGTATGAGAGAATCTCTTAAGTAGCAGAGGATGGTTTCGATCCATCGACCTCTGGGTTATGGGCCCAGCACGCTTCCGCTGCGCCACTCTGCTGTATAACCAGGATGTGACTCCGCCACACAGTGGGGGGGAGGGGGGTAAGGGACTTAAAAGCGGGTCCCCTGGTTCGGACGGTGAGCCGGGTCTCTGGGTGGCTCCAGGTGAGCCGGGTTGTTGAGGTTGTTGAGTTGTTGTTGGGGTCTGGTGGTGGAAGCTCCTGAGGTGTGGTGGTGATGCTGCTGGGGTCTGGTGGTGCAGCTAGTGGGGTCTGGTGGTGGAAGCTCCTGGGGTCTGGTGATGGAAGCTCCTGGGGTCAGGTGATGGAAGCTCCTTGGGTCTGGTGATGGAAATTCCTGGGGTCTGGTGGTGGAAGCTCCTGGGGTCTGGTGGTGATGCTGCTGGGGTCTGGTGGTGATGCTGCTGGGGTCTGGTGGTGGAGCTAGTGGTGTCTGGTGGTGGAAGCTCCTGAGTTGTGGTGGTGATGCTGCTGTCGTCTGGTGGTGGAGCTAGTGGTGTCTGGTGGTGGAAGCTCCTGGGGTCAAAGTCCAGAGTGCTAACCATTACACCATGGAACCCTGTTCAGCTTTTATTGTGTTTTTATTGTGGTCCTGAAACCAGAACATGAGTAAAAAACAATATGCGCTTGAGCATCTGACAGAGTGCTGTCCATGGTGCTAGGAGCGTCTGGGTGTTTATGGTACCAGGGCCCTGGTCCTCCAGGCCCAAGGGCTGGCTCTTTCACTCCAGTGGCCGGTCGGTGGGGGGCTTAAAAGCGGGTCCCCGGGTTCGGACGGTGAGCCGGGTCTTTGGGTGGCTCCAGGTGAGCCGGGTTTTTGAGGTTGTTGAGTTGTTGTTAGGGTTTGGTGGTGGAAGCTCCTGAGGTGTGGTGGTGATGCTGCTGGGGTCTGGTGGTGCAGCTAGAGGGGTCTGGTGGTGGAAGCTCCTGGGGTCTGGTGGTGGAAGCTCCTGAGGTCTGGTGGTGGAAGCTCCTGGGGTCTGGTGGTGGAAGCTCCTGGGGTCTGGTGGTGGAAGCTCCTGGGGTCTGGTGGTGGAAGCTCCTGGGGTCTGGTGCTGATGCTGCTGGGGTCTGGTGGTGGAGCTAGTGGGGTCTGGTGTTGGAAGCTCCTGGGGTCTGGTGGTGGAGCTAGTAGGGTCTGGTGGTGGATGGGGTCTGGTGGTGATGCTGCTGGGGTCTGGTGGTGGAGCTAGTGGGGTCTTGTGGTGGATGGGGTCTGGTGGTAATGCTGCTGGGGTCTGGTGGTGGAGCTAGTAGGGTCTGGTGGTGGATGGGGTCTGGTGGTAATGCTGCTGGGGTCTGGTGGTGGAGCTAGTGGGGTCTGGTGGTGATGCTGCTGGGGTCTGGTGGAAGCTCCTGGGGTCTGGTGGTGGAAGCTCCTGAGGTCTGGTGGTGGAAGCTCCTGGGGTCTGGTGGTGGAAGCTCCTGGGGTCTGGTGGTGGAAGCTCCTGGGGTCTGGTGGTGGAAGCTCCTGGGGTCTGGTGGTGGAGCTAGTGGGGTCTGGTGTTGGAAGCTCCTGGGGTCTGATGGTGGAGCTAGTGGGGTCTGGTGTTAATGCTGCTGGGGTTTGGTGGTGGAGCTAGTGACTTACATGTTTTGAAAAAGGCGGGCATGACGAAAAGATCCTGTAAAAAATCTCTGTAATATGTTTCTTTTTTTCCTGTAAAGTTGGACATTTGAAAGATTAGGTAAATGGGGAATGACTGGCTTTTAATCAGTTGTGGAACTGCAACGAAATTCATTTCTGCATAAGACCCAATGCGAGAAAGAGATGGTCGACCTTCCTGTGCCGAGCACCAAGAAGAGGATTAGAGGGGTTTTCCAAGTCCAAATAATATTATTGCAGTAATACATGTTTCCGCCCAGTTTCGAACAGGGGACCTTTCGCGTGTTAGGCGAACGTGATAACCACTACACTACGGAAACTTGCATGCTTTGAAAATGGCGGGCGTAACGAAAAAAAAATCCTATCTTCAAATCATTCATGTTAGAAATAAATGTGTGATTTCATATAAGTTGTCCTGGTGCGGTAAAATTAAAAATCATCCATCGGTATTACCATGCTGGGTAGAAAATACAAAATGTACCACAAGGGAAGCCAACTGATTACTTTTGAAAGACAGTACTGGATATGATTAATAACTGCAAATTAGGCAGTAGTCTTGCACATTCAAACATTACTCGTTGTTGGCAGGATTCGAACCTGCGCGGGGAATCCCCAATGGATTTCTAGTCCATCGCCTTAACCACTCGGCCACAACAACCTGTCAGCTGTGTGTGTGTGTGTGTGTGTGTGTGTGTGTGTGTGTGTGTGTGTGTGTGTGTGTGTGTGTGTGTGTGTGTGTGTGTGTGTGTGTGTGTGTGTGTGTGTGTGTGTGTGTGTGAATCTTCAGAAATAGACAATTTAGAGTCTTTATTTTAAAATGGTTGGTTTTACTTTATTTTAAAACGGTTGGTTTTACTTTATTTTAAAATGGTTGGCTTTACTTTATTAGGTTTAGACATATTTTCATCCTCATTTTGATTAAATGCATTTTCATCAACAGTCAGTGCAGTATGTTCATAGATCATACATCCACTTTCTTGTTTCCAAAAAGCTCTGGATAGATTTCAGTTAATCTCTCACATCTCATGTATGAGAGAATCTCTTAAGTAGCAGAGGATGGTTTCGATCCATCGACCTCTGGGTTATGGGCCCAGCACGCTTCCGCTGCACCACTCTGCTGTATAACCAGGATGTGACTCCGCCACACAGTGGGGGGGAGGGGGGTGAGGGGACTTAAAAGCGGGTCCCCTGGTTCGGACGGTGAGCCGGGTCTCTGGGTGGCTCCAGGTGAGCCGGGTTGTTGAGGTTGTTGAGTTGTTGTTGGGGTCTGGTGGTGGAAGCTCCTGAGGTGTGGTGGTGATGCTGCTGGGGTCTGGTGGTGATGCTGCTGGGGTCTGGTGGTGGAGCTAGTGGTGTCTGGTGGTGGAAGCTCCTGAGGTGTGGTGGTGATGCTGCTGTCGTCTGGTGGTGGAGCTAGTGGTGTCTGGTGGTGGAAGCTCCTGGGGTCAAAGTCCAGAGTGCTAACCATTACACCATGGAACCCTGTTCAGCTTTTATTGTGTTTTTATTGTGGTCCTGAAACCAGAACATGAGTAAAAAACAATATGCGCTTGAGCATCTGACAGAGTGCTGTCCATGGTGCTAGGAGCGTCTGGGTGTTTATGGTATCAGGGCCCTGGTCCTCCAGGCCCAAGGGCTGGCTCTTTCACTCCAGTGGCCGGTCGGTGGGGGGCTTAAAAGCGGGTCCCCGGGTTCGGACGGTGAGCCGGGTCTTTGGGTGGCTCCAGGTGAGCCGGGTTTTTGATGTTGTTGAGTTGTTGTTAGGGTTTGGTGGTGGAAGCTCCTGAGGTGTGGTGGTGATGCTGCTGGGGTCTGGTGGTGCAGCTAGAGGGGTCTGGTGGTGGAAGCTCCTGGGGTCTGCTGATGGAAGCTCCTGGGGTGTGGTGGTGGAAGCTCCTGGGTTCTGGTGGTGATGCTGCTGGGGTCTGGTGCTGATGCTGCTGGGGTCTGGTGGTGGAAGCTCCTGGGGTCTGGTGGTGGAAGCTCCTGAGGTCTGGTGGTGGAAGCTCCTGGGGTCTGGTGGTGGAAGCTCCTGGGGTCTGGTGGTGGAAGCTCCTGGGGTCTGGTGGTGGAAGCTCCTGGGGTCTGGTGCTGATGCTGCTGGGGTCTGGTGGTGGAGCTAGTGGGGTCTGGTGTTGGAAGCTCCTGGGGTCTGGTGGTGGAGCTAGTAGGGTCTGGTGGTGGATGGGGTCTGGTGGTGATGCTGCTGGGGTCTGGTGGTGGAGCTAGTGGGGTCTTGTGGTGGTTGGGGTGTGGTGGTAATGCTGCTGGGGTCTGGTGGTGGAGCTAGTAGGGTCTGGTGGTGGATGGGGTCTGGTGGTAATGCTGCTAGGGTCTGGTGGTGGAGCTAGTGGGGTCTGGTGGTGATGCTGCTGGGGTCTGGTGGAAGCTCCTGGGGTCTGGTGGTGGAAGCTCCTGAGGTCTGGTGGTGGAAGCTCCTGGGGTCTGGTGGTGGAAGCTCCTGGGGTCTGGTGGTGGAGCTAGTGGGGTCTGGTGGAAGCTCCTGGGGTCTGGTGGTGGAAGCTCCTGAGGTCTGGTGGTGGAAGCTCCTGGGGTCTGGTGGTGGAAGCTCCTGGGGTCTGGTGGTGGAAGCTCCTGGGGTCTGGTGGTGGAGCTAGTGGGGTCTGGTGTTGGAAGCTCCTGGGGTCTGGTGGTGGAGCTAGTGGGGTCTGGTGTCAATGCTGCTGGGGTTTGGTGGTGGAGCTAGTGACTTACATGTTTTGAAAAAGGCGGGCATGACGAAAAGATCCTGTAAAAAATCTCTGTAATATGTTTCTTTTTTTCCTGTAAAGTTGGACATTTGAAAGATTAGGTAAATGGGGAATGACTGGCTTTTAATCAGTTGTGGAACTGCAACGAAATTCATTTCTGCATAAGACCCAATGCGAGAAAGAGATGGTCGACCTTCCTGTGCCGAGCACCAAGAAGAGGTTTAGAGGGGTTTTCCAAGTCCAAATTATATTATTGCAGTAATACATGTTTCCGCCCAGTTTCGAACAGGGGACCTTTCGCGTGTTAGGCGAACGTGATAACCACTACACTACGGAAACTAGCATGCTTTGAAAATGGCGGGCGTAGCGAAAAAAAAATCCTATCTTCAAATCATTCATGTTAGAAATAAATGTGTGATTTTATATAAGTTGTCCTGGTGCGGTAAAATTAAAAATCATCCATCGGTATTACCATGCTGGGTAGAAAATACAAAATGTACCACAAGGGAAGCCAACTGATTGCTTTTGAAAGACAGTACTGGATATGATTAATAACTGCAAATTAGGCTGTCGTCTTGCACATTCAAACATTACTCATTGCTGGCTGGATTCGAACCTGCGCGGGGAATCCCCAATGGATTTCTAGTCCATCGCCTTAACCACTCGGCCACAACAACCTGTCAGCTGTGTGTATGTGTGTGTGTGTGTGTGTGTGTGTGTGTGTGTGTGTGTGTGTGTGTGTGTGTGTGTGTGAATCTTCAGAAATAGACAATTTAGAGTCTTTATTTTAAAATGGTTGGTTTTACTTTATTTTAAAATGGTTGGTTTTACTTTATTAGGTTGAGACATATTTTCATCCTCATTTTGATTAAATACATTTTCATCAACAGTCAGTGCAGTATGTTCATAGATCATACATCCACTTTCTTGTTTCCAAAAAGCTCTGGATAGATTTCAGTTAATCTCTCACATCTCATGTATGAGAGGATCTCTTAAGTAGCAGAGGATGGTTTCGATCCATCGACCTCTGGGTTATGGGCCCAGCACGCTTCCGCTGCGCCACTCTGCTGTATAACCAGGATGTGACTCCGCCGCACAGTGGGGGGGAGGGGGGTAGGGGACTTAAAAGCGGGTCCCCTGGTTCGGACGGTGAGCCGGGTCTCTGGGTGGCTCCAGGTGAGCCGGGTTGTTGAGGTTGTTGAGTTGTTGTTGGGGTCTGGTGGTGGAAGCTCCTCAGGTGTGGTGGTGATGCTGCTGGGGTCTGGTGGTGCAGCTAGTGGGGTCTGGTGGTGGAAGCTCCTGGGGTCTGGTGATGGAAGCTCCTGGGGTCAGGTGATGGAAGCTCCTTGGGTCTGGTGATGGAAATTCCTGGGGTCTGGTGGTGGAAGCTCCTGGGGTCTGGTGGTGATGCTGCTGGGGTCTGGTGGTGATGCTGCTGGGGTCTGGTGGTGGAGCTAGTGGTGTCTGGTGGTGGAAGCTCCTGAGGTGTGGTGGTGATGCTGCTGTCGTCTGGTGGTGGAGCTAGTGGTGTCTGGTGGTGGAAGCTCCTGGGGTCAAAGTCCAGAGTGCTAACCATTACACCATGGAACCCTGTTCAGCTTTTATTGTGTTTTTATTGTGGTCCTGAAACCACAACATGAGTAAAAAACAATATGCGCTTGAGCATCTGACAGAGTGCTGTCCATGGTGCTAGGAGCGTCTGGGTGTTTATGGTACCAGGGCCCTGGTCCTCCAGGCCCAAGGCCTGGCTCTTTCACTCCAGTGGCCGGTCGGTGGGGGGCTTAAAAGCGTGTCCCCGGGTTCGGACGGTGAGCCGGGTCTTTGGGTGGCTCCAGGTGAGCCGGGTTTTTGAGGTTGTTGAGTTGTTGTTAGGGTTTGGTGGTGGAAGCTCCTGAGGTGTGGTGGGGATGCTGCTGGGGTCTGGTGGTGCAGCTAGAGGGGTCTGGTGGTGGAAGCTCCTGGGGTCTGGTGATGGAAGCTCCTGGGGTGTGGTGGTGGAAGCTCCTGGGTTCTGGTGGTGATGCTGCTGGGGTCTGGTGCTGATGCTGCTGGGGTCTGGTGGTGGAAGCTCCTGGGGTCTGGTGGTGGAAGCTCCTGAGGTCTGGTGGTGGAAGCTCCTGGGGTCTGGTGGTGGAAGCTCCTGGGGTCTGGTGGTGGAAGCTCCTGGGGTCTGGTGGTGGAAGCTCCTGGGGTCTGGTGCTGATGCTGCTGGGGTCTGGTGGTGGAGCTAGTGGGGTCTGGTGTTGGAAGCTCCTGGGGTCTGGTGGTGGAGCTAGTAGGGTCTGGTGGTGGATGGGGTCTGGTGGTGATGCTGCTGGGGTCTGGTGGTGGAGCTAGTGGGGTCTTGTGGTGGATGGGGTCTGGTGGTAATGCTGCTGGGGTCTGGTGGTGGAGCTAGTAGGGTCTGGTGGTGGATGGGGTCTGGTGGTAATGCTGCTGGGGTCTGGTGGTGGAGCTAGTGGGGTCTGGTGGTGATGCTGCTGGGGTCTGGTGGAAGCTCCTGGGGTCTGGTGGTGGAAGCTCCTGAGGTCTGGTGGTGGAAGCTCCTGGGGTCTGGTGGTGGAAGCTCCTGGGGTCTGGTGGTGATGCTGCTGGGGTATGGTGGTGGAGCTAGTGGGGTGTGGTGTTGGAAGCTCCTGGGGTCTGGTGGTGGAGCTAGTGGGGTCTGGTGTTAATGCTGCTGGGGTTTGGTGGTGGAGCTAGTGACTTACATGTTTTGAAAAAGGCGGGCATGACGAAAAGATCCTGTAAAAAATCTCTGTAATATGTTTCTTTTTTTCCTGTAAAGTTGGACATTTGAAAGATTAGGTAAATGGGGAATGACTGGCTTTTAATCAGTTGTGGAACTGCAACGAAATTCATTTCTGCATAAGACCCAATGCGAGAAAGAGATGGTCGAACTTCCTGTGCCGAGCACCAAGAAGAGGATTAGAGGGGTTTTCCAAGTCCAAATAATATTATTGCAGTAATACATGTTTCCGCCCAGTTTCGAACAGGGGACCTTTCGCGTGTTAGGCGAACGTGATAACCACTACACTACGGAAACTTGCATGCTTTGAAAATGGCGGGCGTAACGAAAAAAAAATCCTATCTTCAAATCATTCATGTTAGAAATAAATGTGTGATTTCATATAAGTTGTCCTGGTGCGGTAAAATTAAAAATCATCCATCGGTATTACCATGCTGGGTAGAAAATACAAAATGTACCACAAGGGAAGCCAACTGATTACTTTTGAAAGACAGTACTGGATATGATTAATAACTGCAAATTAGGCAGTCGTCTTGTTTCAGGTACAAAATGACTGTTTCTCGCTGAGAAAATGCCAAAAAGCGGATTTCTGTCATAACATTGTTTTACCTTCTGATTTTTTAAGGCAAGCTATTGAAAACGTTAGAAAATTGGAAAAAGGAGTCTATGTAGTTGATTTGAGAGACTCATTTCATTATTGGACTCACCAAACCACTTACAGTGTTTCAGGTACAAAATGACTGTTTCTCGCTGAGAAAATGCAAAAAAGCGGATTTCTGTCATAACATTGATTTACCTTCTGATTTTTTAAGGCAAGCTATTGAAAACGTCAGAAAATTGGAGAAAGGAGTCTATGTAGTTGATTTGAGGGACTCATTTCATTATTGGACTCACCAAACCACTTACAGTGTTTCAGGTACAAAATGACCGTTTCTCGCTGAGAAAATGCCAAAAAGCGGATTTCTGTCATAACATTGATTTACCTTCTGATTTTTTAAGGCAAGCTATTGAAAACGTTAGAAAATTGGAGAAAGGTGTCTATGTAGTTGATTTGAGCGACTCATTTCATTATTGGACTCACCAAACCACTTACAGTGTTTCAGGTACAAAATGACTGTTTCTCGCTGAGAAAATGCCAAAAAGCGGATTTCTGTCATAACATTGATTTACCTTCTGATTTTTCAAGGCAAGCTATTGAAAACGTCAGAAAATTGGAGAAAGGAGTCTATGTAGTTGATTTGAGAGACTCATTTCATTATTGGACTCACCAAACCACTTACAGTGTTTCAGGTACAAAATGACTGTTTCTCGCTGAGAAAATGCCAAAAAGCGGATTTCTGTCATAACATTGATTTACCTTCTGATTTTTTAAGGCAAGCTATTGAAAACATCAGAAAATTGGAGAAAGGAGTCTATGTAGTTGATTTGAGGGACTCATTTCATTATTGGACTCACCAAACCACTTACAGTGTTTCAGGTACAAAATGACCGTTTCTCGCTGAGAAAATGCCAAAAAGCGGATTTCTGTAATAACATTGTTTTACCTTCTGATTTTTTAAGGCAAGCTATTGAAAACGTCAGAAAATTGGAGAAAGGAGTCTATGTAGTTGATTTGAGGGACTCATTTCATTATTGGACTCACCAAACCACTTACAGTGTTTCAGGTACAAAATGACTGTTTCTCGCTGAGAAAATGCCAAAAAGCGGATTTCTGTCATAACATTGATTTACCTTCTGATTTTTTAAGGCAAGCTATTGAAAACGTTAGAAAATTGCAGAAAGGTGTCTATGTAGTTGATTTGAGAGACTCATTTCATTATTGGACTCACCAAACCACTTACAGTGTTTCAGGTACAAAATGACTGTTTCTCGCTGAGAAAATGCCAAAAAGCGGATTTCTGTCATAACATTTATTTACCTTCTGATTTTTTAAGGCAAGCTATTGAAAACGACAGAAAATTGGAGAAAGGAGTCTATGTAGTTGATTTGAGGGACTGATTTCATTATTGGACTCACCAAACCACTTAGAGTGTTTCAGGTACAAAATGACCGTTTCTCGCTGAGAAAATGCCAAAAAGCGGATTTCTGTAATAACATTGTTTTACCTTCTGATTTTTTAAGGCAAGCTATTGAAAACGTCAGAAAATTGGAGAAAGGAGTCTATGTAGTTGATTTGAGGGACTCATTTCATTATTGGACTCACCAAACCACTTACAGTGTTTCAGGTACAAAATGACTTTTTCTCGCTGAGAAAATGCCAAAAAGCGGATTTCTGTCATAACATTGATTTACCTTCTGATTTTTTAAGGCAAGCTATTGAAAAACGTTAGAAAATTGCAGAAAGGTGTCTATGTAATTGATTTGAGAGACTAATTTCATTATTGGACTCACCAAACCACTTACAGTGTTTCAGGTACAAAATGACTGTTTCTCGCTGAGAAAATGCCAAAAAGCGGATTTCTGTCATAACATTGATTTACCTTCTGATTTTTCAAGGCAAGCTATTGAAAACGTCAGAAAATTGGAGAAAGGAGTCTATGTAGTTGATTTGAGGGACTCATTTCATTATTGGACTCACCAAACCACTTACAGTGTTTCAGGTACAAAATGACCGTTTCTCGCTGAGAAAATGCCAAAAAGCGGATTTCTGTAATAACATTGTTTTACCTTCAAATTTTTTAAGGCAAGCTATTGAAAACGTCAGAAAATTGGAGAAAGGAGTCTATGTAGTTGATTTGAGGGACTCATTTCATTATTGGACTCACCAAACCACTTACAGTGTTTCAGGTACAAAATGACTGTTTCTCGCTGAGAAAATGCCAAAAAGCGGATTTCTGTCATAACATTGATTTACCTTCTGATTTTTTAAGGCAAGCTATTGAAAACGTAAGAAAATTGCAGAAAGGTGTCTATGTAGTTGATTTGAGAGACTCATTTCATTATTGGACTCACCAAACCACTTACAGTGTTTCAGGTACAAAATGACTGTTTCTCGCTGAGAAAATGCCAAAAAGCGGATTTCTGTCATAACATTGATTTACCTTCTGATTTTTTAAGGCAAGCTATTGAAAACTTCAGAAACTTGGAGAAAGGAGTCTATGTAGTTGATTTGAGGGACTCATTTCATTATTGGACTCACCAAACCACTTACAGTGTTTCAGGTACAAAATGACTGTTTCTCGCTGAGAAAATGCCAAAAAGCGGATTTCTGTCATAACATTGATTTACCTTCTGATTTTTCAAGGCAAGCTATTGAAAACGTAAGAAAATTGCAGAAAGGTGTCTATGTAGTTGATTTGAGAGACTCATTTCATTATTGGACTCACCAAACCACTTACAGTGTTTCAGGTACAAAATGACTGTTTCTCGCTGAGAAAATGCCAAAAAGCGGATTTCTGTCATAACATTGATTTACCTTCTGATTTTTTAAGGCAAGCTATTGAAAACTTCAGAAACTTGGAGAAAGGAGTCTATGTAGTTGATTTGAGGGACTCATTTCATTATTGGACTCACCAAACCACTTACAGTGTTTCAGGTACAAAATGACTGTTTCTCGCTGAGAAAATGCCAAAAAGCGGATTTCTGTCATAACATTGATTTACCTTCTGATTTTTCAAGGCAAGCTATTGAAAACGTCAGAAAATTGGAGAAAGGAGTCTATGTAGTTGATTTGAGGGACTCATTTCATTATTGGACTCACCAAACCACTTACAGTGTTTCAGGTACAAAATGACTGTTTCTCGCTGAGAAAATGCCAAAAAGCGGATTTCTGTAATAACATTGTTTTACCTTCTGATTTATTAAGGCAAGCTATAGAAAACGTCAGAAAATTGGAAAAGGGAGTCTATGTAGTTGATTTGAGAGACTCATTTCATTATTGGACTCACCAAACCACTTACAGTGTTTCAGGTACAAAATGACTGTTTCTCGCTGAGAAAATGCCAAAAAGCGGATTTCTGTCATAACATTGATTTACCTTCTGATTTTTCAAGGCAAGCTATTGAAAACGTCAGAAAATTGGAGAAAGGAGTCTATGTAGTTGATTTGAGGGACTCATTTCATTATTGGACTCATCAAACCACTTACAGTGTTTCAGGTACAAAATGACCGTTTCTCGCTGAGAAAATGCCAAAAAGCGGATTTCTGTAATAACATTGTTTTACCTTCAAATTTTTTAAGGCAAGCTATTGAAAACGTCAGAAAATTGGAGAAAGGAGTCTAGGTAGTTGATTTGAGGGACTCATTTCATTATTGGACTCACCAAACCACTTACAGTGTTTCAGGTACAAAATGACTGTTTCTCGCTGAGAAAATGCCAAAAAGCGGATTTCTGTCATAACATTGATTTACCTTCTGATTTTTTAAGGCAAGCTATTGAAAACGTAAGAAAATTGCAGAAAGGTGTCTATGTAGTTGATTTGAGAGACTCATTTCATTATTGGACTCACCAAACCACTTACAGTGTTTCAGGTACAAAATGACTGTTTCTCGCTGAGAAAATGCCAAAAAGCGGATTTCTGTCATAACATTGATTTACCTTCTGATTTTTTAAGGCAAGCTATTGAAAACTTCAGAAACTTGGAGAAAGGAGTCTATGTAGTTGATTTGAGGGACTCATTTCATTATTGGACTCACCAAACCACTTACAGTGTTTCAGGTACAAAATGACCGTTTCTCGCTGAGAAAATGCCAAAAAGCGGATTTCTGTCATAACATTGATTTACCTTCTGATTTTTTAAGGCAAGCTATTGAAAACATTAGAAAATTGCAGAAAGGTGTCTATGTAGTTGATTTGAGAGACTCATTTCATTATTGGACTCACCAAACCACTTACAGTGTTTCAGGTACAAAATGACTGTTTCTCGCTGAGAAAATGCCAAAAAGCGGATTTCTGTCATAACATTGATTTACCTTCTGATTTTTCAAGGCAAGCTATTGAAAACGTCAGAAAATTGGAGAAAGGAGTCTATGTAGTTGATTTGAGTGACTCATTTCATTATTGGACTCACCAAACCACTTACAGTGTTTCAGGTACAAAATGACCGTTTCTCGCTGAGAAAATGCCAAAAAGCGGATTTCTGTCATAACATTGATTTACCTTCTGAATTTTCAAGGCAAGCTATTGAAAACGTCAGAAAATTGGAGAAAGGAGTCTATGTAGTTGATTTGAGAGACTCATTTCATTATATGACTCACCAAACCACTTACAGTGTTTCAGGTACAAAATGACTGTTTCTCGCTGAGAAAATGCCAAAAAGCGGATTTCTGTAATAACATTGTTTCAAGTGTCTGAGAGAGCTTAGCAAGGGGCCTCGCATTGACCATTACTTCCTTAGAGGTAGGGCAAATCAGTCGAGTGAAGCCCAGTGGCAGGATATTCACCACAGTCCACAGGGTATCAGAACCCCAGACAAAGCTCAATCAAGCACAGATCCATTTATGAACATCAGCCCAGAGCCCATCCAGCCACAGACAGCAGTAGAGCGGAGGCTGACTGGACGAAAACCTCAAATCTTGTGGCCTAAATCCTGTCAGAAAAAGGAGTGGGAAACCACAGACACAGACCTCGTCCACCTTTTAGAAGGTCTGAAAGGGGGTGTGGAGAAAAAACTGGACAAGATCGGAGAGACCATTTATAGCTATGGAGCAGAGAGATTTGGTGTGAAACGTGAGAACTTGCAGACACAGAAGGAACCATCTGCTCATCTCAAGTCCAGGAGACAACAAGAGATTCAGAGACTCGTGAAAGAAAGGAGGTGCCTGAGGAAACAATGGAAGAAGGCCACGGAAGTGGAAAGGAAAGGCCTTGGGGCACTACAGGGCGACATCAAGCAGCGTCTGGCAGCACTGCGAAGAGCAGAATGCCTGAGAAGGCAACATAAGAAGAGAGAGCGAACGAGGACTGCCTTCTACAGAGATCCCTATAAATTTGTTAAGGACCTCTTTGTCAGGGAGAAATCTGGGACCCTCAAAGTACCCATAAGAGAACTGGAAGAACATCTTCGGAAGACCTACTCCGACAAACAGAGGCATGTGCCAGCCAGCATTCCGGAGGATATGCCACCCATCCAACCACCTGAGCACCAGATGGAAACAAGGCCCCCCACATGGAGCGAAGTTGAGAGCACAGTAAAACGGGCAAGAACAGCTTCAGCCCCGGGGCCCAACGGCATTCCATACAGGGTGTATAAGAACACGCCAGGCGTCTTGAAATACCTCTGGAAGCTTATGAAAGTGGCATGGGAAAAAGGAATGATACCAAAGGCATGGCGACGGGCAGGAGGGATCCTGATTCCCAAAGAGAAGAATTCCTCAACCATTGAGCAGTTTCGCCAGATCAGCCTTCTCAATGTGGAAGGAAAGATTTTCTTCAGTGTCGTGGCCCGTAGGCTCTCAGCATTCCTGCTGGCGAACAACTTTGTTGACACCTCAGTGCAAAAGGCAGGGATAATTGGGTTCTCAGGTTGCTTGGAACACACAAATGTCATGTGGCACCAAGTACAGACGGCCAAGAAGGAGAAGAAAGACCTGCATGTGGTGTTTTTAGATCTTGCCAATGCCTTCGGGTCAGTGCCTCATGAGATCTTGTGGACAGCGTTCAACTTCTTTCAAGTGCCAGAGGGCATCACAAGTCTAGTCAAAGCCTACTTCCAGGATCTCCAATTCTGTGTTACAGCACAGGATAGTACAACTGCCTGGCAGCACCTTGAGATAGGCATTATGGCGGGCTGCACCATCTCGCCACTGGTGTTTACAATGGCAATGGAGCTACTTATTCGTGCATCACGATGGGTGGTTGGAGGAGAACGATTGAGAGCGGGCTCCGTCTTCCCCCAATCAGGGCGTACATGGACGACATGACGACAATAACAACAACGGTCGCATGTACCAAACGTCTGATGGAGAAACTCTGGGGAAACATCAAATGGGCACGAATGGAGCATCTCCATTGTCAAAGGTAAGCTCACCAATGCAAGGTTCTATGTGGACGACCAGCCAATCCCAACAAGTTCTGGAGAAGCCTATCAAAAGCCTTGGCCGATGGTATAGCGCAGAACTTAAAGACTCTGAGCAGGTGGAACAACTCAGGCAGGATACAATCAGCGGCCTCAAGCAGATTAACAACACTGCTCTCCCTGGAAAATTGAAGCTATGGTGCTTTCAGTTTGGGCTGCTACCTCGCCTCATGTGGCCAATTTCCATCTATGAGGTCACCTTATCTCATGTCAATCGGCTTGAGAGACTGGTGAATGCCCAAGTGAGGGAGTGGCTTGGACTGCCGAGATGCCTTTCCAGCATAGGCCTGTATGGCAATGGAGCGCTCTCCCTTCCAATCTCAAGCCTGGTGGAGGAGTACAAATGTGCCAAAACAAGGGTGGAAATGACTCTTACAGAATCCCGGGACCCATGCGTCAGAGATGCGGCTCCAAACCTGGCAACAGGGAGGAAATGGAAACCATCTGCAGCAGTAGCAGTGGCAAAGACCACCCTCAGACACCGGGATATAGTGGGACGAGTCCAACATGGCAGAGGGGGTCTTGGCCTGGAAGCAACAACACCCGCTTGGCAAAAGGCTACTCCATCTGAACGGCGACACATGGTGGTTGAGGAGGTGCGCAACCAGGAGGAGGCAGCCAGGTGTGCCAAGGCAGTCTCCCAAGCCCAGCAAGGACGCTGGATGAGGTGGGAGGGTGTGGAGAGGAGGAAAATCACGTGGAATGAGATGTGGAGCATGGAGGCTAATAGGCTCAGCTTCATCATCAGAGCCACTTATGATGTCCTGCCCTCTCCAACCAACCTACATCTCTGGTATGGAGAGGACCCAGCCTGCCTGCAGTGTGCAGCCCCAGCAACCCTCAAACACATCCTGGTGGGTTGCAAGACCAGCCTGACTCAAGGAAGATACACCTGGCGCCATAACCAAGTGTTGAAGGGCTTGGCTGCCGAACTTGAGGACAAGAGGGTCACCATCAACGCCATGCCTTTCAAAACCCAGACCACCCTCCCACGGAAGACAACATTCGTCCGACAAGGGGAGAAACGGAGAACCAAGCCATCACCTCCAAACTCAGGCCCACTGGACACAGCCCGGGATTGGGAAATGCGGGTAGACCTCAGCCAGAGGCTCACTTTCCCGCCAGAAATCGCAGCAACCAACCTGCGCCCAGATTTGGTCCTCTGGTCCAAGTCCTGCCGGCGTGTCTTCATTGTGGAGCTGACTGTCCCGTGGGAGGATAACATCGACGAAGCATTCGAAAGAAAAAGGCTGCGTTATGCTAACCTAGCAGCTGATGCTGAGGCGCGGGGATGAAACGTAAAGGTGTGGCCAGTGGAGGTTGGCTGCCGAGGCTTTGTAGCCAGGTCCACCACACGGCTCCTGAAGGAAGTTGGGATCAGAGGACAGGCCCAGCGGAAGGCAATAAAAGAACTTGCCAAAGCAGCCGAACGGAGCAGTCACTGGCTGTGGCTGAAACGGAGGGATGCAACATGGGCTGTTTGATGACCATGGGGTGCCACCATATGACACACACCCAGGTCTGATCAGCCTGTGGCAGGCCAACCTTGGAAGAGGGTGTATTGTGTTAAGAGGCCGAAACACCTGATGAAGACAAGGCACACAACTGATGACGTGTAGATTTGGTGGTGCCCCGCGATCTTGTCCAAACTCCACCCCACAGTCATGTCCGATAGGAGTTATCGTGATGATATATTTTAGGGATATTAACAGCTAGTCCTATTAAGAATCCTACCTTCTGATTTTTTAAGGCAAGCTATTGAAAACGTCAGAAAATTGGAGAAAGGAGTCTATGTAGTTGATTTGAGCGACTCATTTCATTATTGGACTCACCAAACCACTTACAGTGTTTCAGGTACAAAATGACTGTTTCTCGCTGAGAAACTGCAAAAAAGCGGATTTCTGTCATAACATTGATTTACCTTCTGATTTTTTAAGGCAAGCTATGGAAAACGTCAGAAAATTGGAGAAAGGAGTCTATGTAGTTGATTTGAGAGACTCATTTCATTATTGGACTCACCAAACCACTTACAGTGTTTCAGGTACAAAATGACTGTTTCTCGCTGAGAAAATGGCAAAAAGCGGATATATGTCATAACATTGATTTACCTTCTGATTTTTTAAGGCAAGCTATTGAAAACGTTAGAAAATTGGAGAAAGGAGTCTATGTAGTTGATTTGAGAGACTCATTTCATTATTGGACTCACCAAACCACTTCAGGTACAAAATGACTGTTTCTCGCTGAGAAAATGCCAAAAAGCGGATTTCTGTCATAACATTGATTTACCTTCTGATTTTTTAAGGCAAGCTATTGAAAACGTTAGAAAATTGGAGAAAGGTGTCTATGTAGTTGATTTGAGAGACTCATTTCATTATTGGACTCACCAAACCACTTACAGTGTTTCAGGTACAAAATGACTGTTTCTCGCTGAGAAACTGCCAAAAAGCGGATTTCTGTCATAACATTGATTTACCTTCTGATTTTTTAAGGCAAGCTATTGAAAACGTCAGAAAATTGGAGAAAAGAGTCTATGTAGTTTGATTTGAGAGACTCATTTCATTATTGGACTCACCAAACCACTTACAGTGTTTCGGGTTCAAAATGACTGTTTCTCGCTGAGAAAATGCCAAAAAGCGGATTTCTGTCATAACATTGATTTACCTTCTGATTTTTTTAAGGCAAGCTATTGAAAACGTCAGAAAATTGGAGAAAGGAGTGTATGTAGTTGATTTGAGAGACTCATTTTATTATTGGACTCACCAAACCACTTACAGTGTTTCAGGTACAAAATGACCGTTTCTCGCTGAGAAAATGCCAAAAAGCGGATTTCTGTAATAACATTGTTTTACCTTCTGATTTTTTAAGGCAAGCTATTGAAAACGTTGGAAAATTGGAGAAAGGAGTCTATGTAGTTGATTTGAGAGACTCATTTCATTATTGGACTCACCAAACCACTTACAGTGTTTCAGGTACAAAATGACCGTTTCTCGCTGAGAAAATGCCAAAAAGCGGATTTCTGTAATAACATTGTTTTACCTTCTGATTTTTTAAGGCAAGCTATTGAAAACGTCAGAAAATTGGAGAAAGGAGTCTATGTAGTTGATTTGAGGGACTCATTTCATTATTGGACTCACCAAACCACTTACAGTGTTTCAGGTACAAAATGACTGTTTCTCGCTGAGAAAATGCCAAAAAGCGGATTTCTGTAATAACGTTGTTTTACCTTCTGAATTTTTAAGGCAAGCTATTGAAATCGTCAGAAAATTGGAGAAAGGAGTCTATGTAGTTGATTTGAGAGACTCATTTCATTAGTGGACTCACCAAACCACTGTGTGTTTCAGGGACAAAATGACTGTTTCTCGCTGAGAAAATGCCAAAAAGCGGATTTCTGTCATAACATTGATTTACCTTCTGATTTTTTAAGGCAAGCTATTGAAAACGTTAGAAAATTGGAGAAAGGTGTCTATGTAGTTGATTTGAGAGACTCATTTCATTATTGGACTCACCAAACCACTTGCAGTGTTTCAGGTACAAAATGACTGTTTCTCGCTGAGAAAATGCCAAAAAGCGGATTTCTGTCATAACATTGATTTACCTTCTGATTTTTCAAGGCAAGCTATTGAAAATGTCAGAACATTGGAGAAAGGAGACTATGTAGTTGATTTGAGAGACTCGTTTCATTATTGGACTCACCAAACCACTTACAGTGTTTCAGGTACAAAATGACTGTTTCTCGCTGAGAAAATGCCAAAAAGCGGATTTGTGTCATAACATTGATTTACCTTCTGATTTTTCAAGGCAAGCTATTGAAAACGTCAGAAAATTGGAGAAAGGAGTCTATGTAGTTGATTTGAGGGACTCATTTCATTATTGGACTCACCAAACCACTTACAGTGTTTCAGGTACAAAATTACTGTTTCTCGCTGAGAAAATGCCAAAAAGCGGATTTCTGTCATAACATTGATTTACCTTCTGATTTTTTAAGGCAAGCTATTGAAAACGTCAGAAAATTGGAGAAAGGAGTCTATGTAGTTGATTTGAGCGACTCATTTCATTATTGGACTCACCAAACCACTTACAGTGTTTCAGGTACAAAATGACCGTTTCTCGCTGAGAAAATGCCAAAAAGCGGATTTCTGTAATAACATTGTTTTACCTCCTGATTTTTTAAGGCAAGCTATTGAAAACGTTAGAAAATTGGAGAAAGGAGTCTATGTAGTTGATTTGAGAGACTCATTTCATTATTGGACTCACCAAACCACTTACAGTGTTTCAGGTACAAAATGACTGTTTCTCGCTGAGAAACTGCCAAAAAGCGGATTTCTGTCACAACATTGATTTACCTTCTGAATTTTTAAGGCAACCTATTGAAAACGTCAGAAAATTGGAGAAAGGTGTCTATGTAGTTGATTTGAGGGACTCATTTCATTATTGGACTCACCAAACCACTTACGGTGTTTCAGGTACAAAATGACTGTTTCTCGCTGAGAAACTTCCAAAAAGCGGATTTCTGTCATAACATTGATTTACCTTCTGATTTTTCAAGGCAAGCTATTGAAAATGTCAGAACATTGGAGAAAGGTGTCTATGTAGTTGATTTGAGAGACTCATTTCATTATTGGACTCACCAAACCACTTACAGTGTTTCAGGTACAAAATGACTGTTTCTCGCTGAGAAAATGCCAAAAAGCGGATTTCTGTAATAACATTGTTTTACCTTCTGATTTTTTAAGGCAAGCTATTGAAAACGTCAGAAAATTGGAAAAAGGAGTCTATGTAGTTGATTTGAGAGACTCATTTCATTATTGGACTCACCAAACCACTTACAGTGTTTCAGGTACAAAATGACTGTTTCTCGCTGAGAAACTGCCAAAAAGCGGATTTCTGTCATAACATTGATTTACCTTGTGATTTTTTAAGGCAAGCTATTGAAAACGTCAGAAAATTGGAGAAAGGAGTCTATGTAGTTGATTTGAGAGACTCATTTCATTATTGGACGCACCAAACCACTTACAGTGTTTCAGGTACAAAATTACTGTTTCTCGCTGAGACAATGCCAAAAAGCGGATTTCTGTAATAACATTGTTTTACCTTCTGATTTTTTAAGGCAAGCTATTGAAAACGTCAGAAAATTGGAGAAAGGAGTCTATGTAGTTGATTTGAGAGACTCATTTCATTATTGGACTCACCAAACCACTTACAGTGTTTCAGGTACAAAATGACTGTTTCTCGCTGAGAAACTGCCAAAAAGCGGATTTCTGTCATAACATTGATTTACCTTGTGATTTTTTAAGGCAAGCTATTGAAAACGTCAGAAAATTGGAGAAAGCAGTCTATGTAGTTGATTTGAGAGACTCATTTCATTATTGGACGCACCAAACCACTTACAGTGTTTCAGGTACAAAATTACTGTTTCTCGCTTAGACAATGCCAAAAAGCGGATTTCTGTAATAACATTGTTTTACCTTCTGATTTTTTACGGCAAGCTATTGAAAACGTCAGAAAATTGGAGAAAGGAGTCTATGTAGTTGATTTGAGAGACTCATTTCATTATTGGACTCACCAAACCACTTACAGTGTTTCAGGTTCAAAATGACTGTTTCTCGCTGAGAAACTGCCAAAAAGCGGATTTCTGTAATAACATTGTTTCAAGTGTCTGAGAGAGCTTAGCAAGGGGCCTCGCATTGACCATTACTTCCTTAGAGGTAGGGCAAATCAGTCGAGTGAAGCCCAGTGGCAGGATATTCACCACAGTCCACAGGGTATCAGAACCCCAGACGAAGCTCAATCAAGCACAGATCCATTTATGAACATCAGCCCAGAGCCCATCCAGCCACAGACAGCAGTAGAGCGGAGGCTGACTGGACGAAAACCTCAAATCTTGTGGCCTAAATCCTGTCAGAAAAAGGAGTGGGAAACCACAGACACAGACCTCCTCCACCTTTTAGAAGGTCTGAAAGGGGGTGTGGAGAAAAACTGGACAAGATCGGAGAGACCATTTATAGCTATGGAGCAGAGAGATTTGGTGTGAAACGTGAGAACTTGCAGACCCAGAAGGAACCATCTGCTCATCTCAAGTCCAGGAGACAACAAGAGATTCAGAGACTCGTGAAAGAAAGGAGGTGCCTGAGGAAACAATGGAAGAAGGCCACGGAAGTGGAAAGGAAAGGCCTTGGGGCACTACAGGGCGACATCAAGCAGCGTCTGGCAGCACTGCGAAGAGCAGAATGCCTGAGAAGGCAACATAAGAAGAGAGAGCGAACGAGGACTGCCTTCTACAGAGATCCCTATAAATTTGTTAAGGACCTCTTGGTCAGGGAGAAATCTGGGACCCTCAAAGTACCCATAAGAGAACTGGAAGAACATCTTCGGAAGACCTACTCCGACAAACAGAGGCATGTGCCAGCCAGCATTCCGGAGGATATGCCACCCATCCAACCACCTGAGCACCAGATGGAAACAAGGCCCCCCACATGGAGCGAAGTTGAGAGCACAGTAAAACGGGCAAGAACAGCTTCAGCCCCGGGGCCCAACGGCATTCCATACAGGGTGTATAAGAACACGCCAGGCGTCTTGAAATACCTCTGGAAGCTTATGAAAGTGGCATGGGAAAAAGGAATGATACCAAAGGCATGGCGACGGGCAGGAGGGATCCTGATTCCCAAAGAGAAGAATTCCTCAACCATCGAGCAGTTTCGCCAGATCAGCCTTCTCAATGTGGAAGGAAAGATTTTCTTCAGTGTCGTGGCCCGTAGGCTCTCAGCATTCCTGCTGGCGAACAACTTTGTTGACACCTCAGTGCAAAAGGCAGGGATAATTGGGTTCTCAGGTTGCTTGGAACACACAAATGTCATCTGGCACCAAGTACAGACGGCCAAGAAGGAGAAGAAAGACCTGCATGTGGTGTTTTTAGATCTTGCCAATGCCTTCGGGTCAGTGCCTCATGAGATCTTGTGGACAGCGTTCAACTTCTTTCAAGTGCCAGAGGGCATCACAAGTCTAGTCAAAGCCTACTTCCAGGATCTCCAATTCTGTGTTACAGCACAGGATAGTACAACTGCCTGGCAGCACCTTGAGATAGGCATTATGGCGGGCTGCACCATCTCGCCACTGGTGTTTACAATGGCAATGGAGCTACTTATTCGTGCATCACGATGGGTGGTTGGAGGAGAACGATTGAGAGCGGGCTCCGTCTTCCCCCAATCAGGGCGTACATGGACGACATGACGACAATAACAACAACGGTCGCATGTACCAAACGTCTGCTGGAGAAACTCCGGGGAAACATCAAATGGCCACGAATGGAGCATCTCCATTGTCAAAGGTAAGCTCACCAATGCAAGGTTCCATGTGGACGACCAGCCAATCCCAACAAGTTCTGGAGAAGCCTATCAAAAGCCTTGGCCGATGGTATAGCGCAGAACTTAAAGACTCTGAGCAGGTGGAACAACTCAGGCAGGATACAATCAGCGGCCTCAAGCAGATTAACAACACTGCTCTCCCTGGAAAATTGAAGCTATGGTGCTTTAAGTTTGGGCTGCTACCTCGCCTCATGTGGCCAATTTCCATATATGAGGTCACCTTATCTCATGTCAATCGGCTTGAGAGACTGGTGAATGCCCAAGTGAGGAAGTGGCTTGGACTGCCGAGATGCCTTTCCAGCATAGGCCTGTATGGCAATGGAGCGCTCTCCCTTCCAATCTCAAGCCTGGTGGAGGAGTACAAATGTGCCAAAACAAGGGTGGAAATGACTCTTACAGAATCCCGGGACCCATGCGTCAGAGATGCGGCTCCAAACCTGGCAACAGGGAGGAAATGGAAACCATCTGCAGCAGTAGCAGTGGCAAAGACCACCCTCAGACACCGGGATATAGTGGGACGAGTCCAACATGGCAGAGGGGGTCTTGGCCTGGAAGCAACAACACCCGCTTGGCAAAAGGCTACTCCGTCTGAACGGCGACAAATGGTGGTTGAGGAGGTGCGCAACCAGGAGGAGGCAGCCAGGTGTGCCAAGGCAGTCTCCCAAGCCCAGCAAGGACGCTGGATGAGGTGGGAGGGTGTGGAGAGGAGGAAAATCACGTGGAATGAGATGTGGAGCATGGAGGCTAATAGGCTCAGCTTCATCATCAGAGCCACTTATGATGTCCTGCCCTCTCCAACCAACCTACATCTCTGGTATGGAGAGGACCCAGCCTGCCTGCAGTGTGCAGCCCCAGCAACCCTCAAACACATCCTGGTGGGTTGCAAGACCAGCATGACTCAAGGAAGATACACCTGGCGCCATAACCAAGTGTTGAAGTGCTTGGCTGCCGAACTTGAGGACAAGAGGGTCACCATCAACGCCATGCCTTTCAAAACCCAGACCACCCTCCCACGGAAGACAACATTCGTCCGACAAGGGGAGAAACGGAGAACCAAGCCATCACCTCCAAACTTAGGCCCACTGGACACAGCCCGGGATTGGGAAATGCGGGTAGACCTCAGCCAGAGGCTCACTTTCCCGCCAGAAATCGCAGCAACCAACCTGCGCCCAGATTTGGTCCTCTGGTCCAAGTCCTGCCGGCGTGTCTTCATTGTGGAGCTGACTGTCCCGTGGGAGGATAACATCGACGAAGCATTCGAAAGAAAAAGGCTGCGTTATGCTAACCTAGCAGCTGATGCTGAGGCGCGGGGATGGAACGTAAAGGTGTGGCCATTGGCTGCCGAGGCTTTGTAGCCAGGTCCACCACACGGCTCCTGAAGGAAGTTGGGATCAGAGGACAGGCCCAGCGGAAGGCAATAAAAGAACTTGCCAAAGCAGCCGAACGGAGCAGTCACTGGCTGTGGCTGAAACGGAGGGATGCAACATGGGCTGTTTGATGACCACGGGGTGCCACCATATGACACACACCCAGGTCTGATCAGCCTGTGGCAGGCCAACCTTGGAAGAGGGTGTATTGTGTTAAGAGGCCGAAACACCTGATGAAGACAAGGCACACAACTGATGACGTGTAGATTTGGTGGTGCCCCGCGATCCTGTCCAAACTCCACCCCACAGTCATGTCCGATAGGAGTTATCGTGCTGATATATTTTAGGGATATTAACAGCTAGTCCTATTAAGAATCCTACCTTCTGATTTTTTAAGGCAAGCTATTGAAAACGTCAGAAAATTGGAGAAAGGAGTCTATGTAGTTGATTTGAGCGACTCATTTCATTATTGGACTCACCAAACCACTTACAGTGTTTCAGGTACAAAATGACTGTTTCTCGCTGAGAAACTGCCAAAAAGCGGATTTCTGTCATAACATTGATTTACCTTCTGATTTTTTAAGGCAAGCTATGGAAAACGTCAGAAAATTGGAGAAAGGAGTCCATGTAGTTGATTTGAGAGACTCATTTCATTATTGGACTCACCAAACCACTTACAGTGTTTCAGGTACAAAATGACCGTTTCTCGCTGAGAAAATGCCAAAAAGCGGATTTCTGTAAAAACATTGTTTTACCTTCTGATTTTTCAAGGCAAGCTATTGAAAATGTTAGAAAATTGGAGAAAGGAGTCTATGTAGTTGATTTGAGAGACTCATTTCATTATTGGACTCACCAAACCACTTCAGGTACAAAATGACTGTTTCTCGCTGAGAAAATGCAAAAAAGCGGATTTCTGTCCTAACATTGATTTACCTTCTGATTTTTTAAGGCAAGCTATTGAAAACGTTAGAAAATTGGAGAAAGGTGTCTATGTAGTTGATTTGAGAGACTCATTTCATTATTGGACTCACCAAACCACTTACAGTGTTTCAGGTACAAAATTACTGTTTCTCGCTGAGAAACTGCCAAAAAGCGGATTTCTGTAATAACATTGTTTTACCTTCTGATTTTTTAAGGCAAGCTATTGAAAACGTTAGAAAATTGGAGAAAGGTGTCTATGTAGTTGATTTGAGAGACTCATTTCATTATTGGACTCACCAAACCACTTACAGTGTTTCAGGTACAAAATGACTGTTTCTCGCTGAGAAAATGCCAAAAAGCGGATTTCTGTCATAACATTGATTTACCTTCTGATTTTTCAAGGCAAGCTATTGAAAACGTCAGAAAATTGGAGAAAGGAGTCTATGTAGTTGATTTGAGCGACTCATTTCATTATTGGACTCACCAAACCACTTACAGTGTTTCAGGTACAAAATGACTGTTTCTCGCTGAGAAACTGCCAAAAAGCAGATTTCTGTCATAACATTGATTTACCTTCTGATTTTTTAAGGCAAGCTATGGAAAACGTCAGAAAATTGGAGAAAGGAGTCTATGTAGTTGATTTGAGAGACTCATTTCAGTATTGGACTCACCAAACCACTTACAGTGTTTCAGGTACAAAATGACTGTTTCTCGCTGAGAAAATGGCAAAAAGCGGATTTCTGTAATAACATTGTTTTACCTTCTGATTTTTTAAGGCAAGCTATTGAAAACGTTAGAAAATTGGAAAAACTAGTCTATGTAGTTGATTTGAGAGACTCATTTCATTATTGGACTCACCAAACCACTTACAGTGTTTCAGGTACAAAATGACTGTTTCTCGCTGAGAAAATGGCAAAAAGCGGATTTCTGTAATAACATTGTTTTACCTTCTGATTTTTTAAGGCAAGCTATTGAAAACGTTAGAAAATTGGAAAAACTAGTCTATGTAGTTGATTTGAGAGACTCATTTCATTATTGGACTCACCAAACCACTTACAGTGTTTCAGGTACAAAATGACTGTTTCTCGCTGAGAAAATGCCAAAAAGCGGATTTCTGTCATAACATTGATTTACCTTCTGATTTTTCAAGGCAAGCTATTGAAAACGTCAGAAAATTGGAGAAAGGAGTCTATGTAGTTGATTTGAGAGACTCATTTCATTATTGGACTCACCAAACCACTTACAGTGTTTCAGGTACAAAATGACTGTTTCTCGCTGAGAAAATGCCAAAAAGCGGATTTCTGTCATAACATTGATTTACCTTCTGATTTTTCAAGGCAAGCTATTGAAAACGTTAGAAAATTGGAGAAAGGTGTCTATGTAGTTGATTTGAGAGACTCATTTCATTATTGGACTCACCAAACCACTTACAGTGTTTCAGGTACAAAATGACTGTTTCTCGCTGAGAAAATGCCAAAAAGCGGATTTCTGTCATAACATTGATTTACCTTCTGATTTTTCAAGGCAAGCTATTGAAAACTTCGGAAAATTGGAGAAAGGAGTCTAAGTAGTTGATTTGAGAGACTCCTTTCATTATTGGACTCACCAAACCACTTACAGTGTTTCAGGTACAAAATGACTGTTTCTCGCCTAGAAAATGCCAAAAAGCGGATTTCTGTAATAACATTGTTTTACCTTCTGAATTTTTAAGGCAACCTATTGAAAACGTCAGAAAATTGGAGAAAGGAGTCTAAGTAGTTGATTTGAGAGACTCATTTCATTATTGGACTCACCAAACCACTTACAGTGTTTCAGGTACAAAATGACCGTTTCTCGCTGAGAAAATGCCAAAAAGCGGATTTCTGTAATAACATTGTTTTACCTTCTGATTTTTTAAGGCAAGCTATTGAAAACGTTGGAAAATTGGAGAAAGGAGTCTATGTAGTTGATTTGAGAGACTCATTTCATTATTGGACTCACCAAACCACTTACAGTGTTTCAGGTACAAAATGACTGTTTCTCGCTGAGAAAATGCCAAAAAGCGGATTTCTGTAATAACATTGTTTTACCTTCTGATTTTTTAAGGCAAGGCAAGGTGAAAACGTCAGAAAATTGGAGAAAGGAGTCTATGTAGTTGATTTGAGAGACTCATTTCATTATTGGACTCACCAAACCACTTACAGTGTTTCAGGTACAAAATGACTGTTTCTCGCTGAGAAAATGGCAAAAAGCGGATTTCTGTAATAACATTGTTTTACCTTCTGATTTTTTAAGGCAAGCTATTGAAAACGTTAGAAAATTGGAAAAACTAGTCTATGTAGTTGATTTGAGAGACTCATTTCATTATTGGACTCACCAAACCACTTACAGTGTTTCAGGTACAAAATGACTGTTTCTCGCTGAGAAAATGGCAAAAAGCGGATTTCTGTAATAACATTGTTTTACCTTCTGATTTTTTAAGGCAAGCTATTGAAAACGTTAGAAAATTGGAAAAACTAGTCTATGTAGTTGATTTGAGAGACTCATTTCATTATTGGACTCACCAAACCACTTACAGTGTTTCAGGTACAAAATGACTGTTTCTCGCTGAGAAAATGCCAAAAAGCGGATTTCTGTAATAACATTGTTTTACCTTCTGATTTTTTAAGGCAAGGCAAGGTGAAAACGTCAGAAAATTGGAGAAAGGAGTCTATGTAGTTGATTTGAGAGACTCATTTCATTATTGGACTCACCAAACCACTTACAGTGTTTCAGGTACAAAATGACTGTTTCTCGCTTAGAAACTGCCAAAAAGCGGATTTCTGTCATAACATTGATTTACCTTCATATTTTTTAAGGCAAGCTATTCAAAACGTCAGAAAATTGGAGAAAGGAGTCTATGTAGTTGATTTGAGAGACTCATTTCATTATTGGACTCACCAAACCACTTACAGTGTTTCAGGTACAAAATGACTGTTTCTCGCTGAGAAAATGCCAAAAAGCGGATTTCTGTCATAACATTGATTTACCTTCTGATTTTTTAAGGCAAGCTATTGAAAACGTTAGAAAATAGGAGAAAGGTGTCTATGTAGTTTATTTGAGAGACTAATTTCATTATTGGACTCACCAAACCACTTACAGTGTTTCAGGTACAAAATGACTGTTTCTCGCTGAGAAACTGCCAAAAAGCGGATTTCTGTCATAACATTGATTTACCTTCTGATTTTTTAAAGGCAAGCTATTGAAAACGTCAGAAAATTGGAGGAAGGAGTCTATGTAGTTGATTTGAGAGACTCATTTCATTATTGGACTCACCAAACCACCTACAGTGTTTCAGGTACAAAATGACTGTTTCTCGCTGAGAAAATGCCAAAAAGCGGATTTCTGTCATAACATTGATTTACCTTCTGATTTTTTAAGGCAAGCTATTGAAAACGTCAGAAAATTGGAGAAAGGAGTCTATGTAGTTGATTTGAGGGACTCATTTCATTATTGGACTCACCAAACCACTTACAGTGTTTCAGGTACAAAATGACCGTTTCTCGCTGAGAAAATGCCAAAAAGCGGATTTCTGTAATAACATGGTTTTACCTTCTGATTTTTTAAGGCAAGCTATTGAAAACATCAGAAAATTGGAGAAAGGAGTCTATGTAGTTGATTTGAGCGACTCATTTCATTATTGGACTCACCAAACCACTTACAGTGTTTCAGATACAAAATGACCGTTTCTCGCTGAGAAAATGCCAAAAAGCGGATTTCTGTAATAACATTGTTTTACCTTCTGATTTTTTAAGGCAAGCTATTGAAAACGTCAGAAAATTGGAGAAAGGAGTCTATGTAGTTGATTTGAGGGACTCATTTCATTATTGGACTCACCAAACCACTTACAGTGTTTCAGGTACAAAATGACTGTTTCTCGCTGAGAAAATGCCAAAAAGCGGATTTCTGTCATAACATTGATTTACCTTCTGATTTTTTAAGGCAAGCTATTGAAAACGTTAGAAAATTGGAGAAAGGTGTCTATGTAGTTGATTTGAGGGACTCATTTCATTATTGGACTCACCAAACCACTTACAGTGTTTCAGGTACAAAATGACTGTTTCTCGCTGAGAAAATGCCAAAAAGCGGATTTCTGTCATAACATTGATTTACCTTCTGATTTTTTAAGGCAAGCTATTCAAAACGTCAGAAAATTGGAGAAAGGAGTCCATGTAGTTGATTTGAGAGACTCATTTCATTATTGGACTCACCAAACCACTTACAGTGTTTCAGGTACAAAATGACTGTTTCTCGCTGAGAAAATGCCAAAAAGCGGATTTCTGTAATAACATTGTTTTACCTTCTGATTTTTTAAGGCAAGCTATTGAAAACGTTGGAAAATTGGAGAAAGGAGTCTATGTAGTTGATTTGAGGGACTCATTTCATTATTGGACTCACCAAACCACTTACAGTGTTTCAGGTACAAAATGACTGTTTCTCGCTGAGAAAATGCCAAAAAGCGGATTTCTGTAATAACATTGTTTTACCTTCTGATTTTTTAAGGCAAGCTATTGAAAACGTCAGAAAATTGGAGAAAGGAGTCTATGTAGTTGATTTGAGGGACTCATTTCATTATTGGACTCACCAAACCACTTACAGTGTTTCAGGTACAAAATGACTGTTTCTCGCTGAGAAAATGCCAAAAGGCGGATTTCTGTAATAACATTGTTTTACCTTCTGATTTTTTAAGGCAAGGCAAGGTGAAAACGTCAGAAAATTGGAGAAAGGAGTCTATGTAGTTGATTTGAGAGACTCATTTCATTATTGGACTCACCAAACCACTTACAGTGTTTCAGGTACAAAATGACTGTTTCTCGCTGAGAAACTGCCAAAAAGCGGATTTCTGTCATAACATTGATTTACCTTCTTATTTTTTAAGGCAAGCTATTGAAAACGTCAGAAAATTGGAGAAAGGAGTCTATGTAGTTGATTTGAGAGACTCATTTCATTATTGGACTCACCAAACCACTTACAGTGTTTCAGGTACAAAATGGCTGTTTCTCGCTGAGAAAATGCCAAAAAGCGGATTTCTGTAATAACATTGTTTTACCTTCTGATTTTTTAAGGCAAGCTATTGAAAACGTTGGAAAATTGGAGAAAGGAGTCTATGTAGTTGATTTGAGGGACTCATTTCATTATTGGACCCACCAAACCACTTACAGTGTTTCAGGTACAAAATGACCGTTTCTCGCTGAGAAAATGCCAAAAAGCGGATTTCTGTAATAACATTGTTTTACCTTCTGATTTTTTAAGGCAAGCTATTGAAAACGTCAGAAAATTGGAGAAAGGAGTCTATGTAGTTGATTTGAGGGACTCATTTCATTATTGGACTCACCAAACCACTTACAGTGTTTCAGGTACAAAATGACTGTTTCTCGCTGAGAAAATGCCAAAAAGCGGATTTCTGTAATAACATTGTTTTACCTTCTGATTTTTTAAGGCAAGCTATTGAAAACGTCAGAAAATTGGAGAAAGGAGTCTATGTAGTTGATTTGAGAGACTCATTTCATTATTGGACTCACCAAACCACTTACAGTGTTTCAGGTACAAAATGACTCTTTCTCGCTGAGAAACTGCCAAAAAGCGGATTTCTGTCATAACATTGATTTACCTTCTGATTTTTTAAGGCAAGCTATTGAAAACGTCAGAAAATTGGAGAAAGGAGTCTATGTAGTTGATTTGAGAGACTCATTTCATTATTGGACTCACCAAACCACTTACAGTGTTTCAGGTACAAAATGACTGTTTCTCGCTGAGAAAATGCCAAAAAGCGGATTTCTGTCATAACATTGATTTACCTTCTGATTTTTTAAGGCAAGGCAAGGTGAAAACGTCAGAAAATTGGAGAAAGGAGTCTATGTAGTTTATTTGAGAGACTCATTTCATTATTGGACTCACCAAACCACTTACAGTGTTTCAGGTACAAAATGACTGTTTCTCGCTGAGAAACTGCCAAAAAGCGGATTTCTGTCATAACATTGATTTACCTTCTTATTTTTTAAGGCAAGCTAATGAAAACGTCAGAAAATTGGAGAAAGGAGTCTATGTAGTTGATTTGAGAGACTCATTTCATTATTGGACTCACCAAACCACTTACAGTGTTTCAGGTACAAAATGGCTGTTTCTCGCTGAGAAAATGCCAAAAAGCGGATTTCTGTAATAACATTGTTTTACCTTCTGATTTTTTAAGGCAAGCTATTGAAAACGTTAGAAAATTGGAGAAAGGTGTCTATGTAGTTGATTTGAGAGACTCATTTCATTATTGGACTCACCAAACCACTTACAATGTTTCAGGTACAAAATGACTCTTTCTCGCTGAGAAACTGCCAAAAAGCGGATTTCTGTCATAACATTGATTTACCTTCTGATTTTTTAACGCAAGCTATTGAAAACGTCAGAAAATTGGAGAAAGGAGTCTATGTAGTTGATTTGAGAGACTCATTTCATTATTGGACTCACCAAACCACTTACAGTGTTTCAGGTACAAAATGACTGTTTCTCGCTGAGAAAATGCCAAAAAGCGGATTTCTGTCATAACATTGATTTACCTTCTGATATTTTAAGGCAAGCTATTGAAAACGTTAGAAAATTGGAGAAAGGTGTCTATGTAGTTGATTTGAGAGACTCATTTCATTATTGGACTCACCAAACCACTTACAGTGTTTCAGGTACAAAATGACTGTTTCTCGCTGAGAAAATGCCAAAAAGCGGATTTCTGTCATAACATTGTTTTACCTTCTGATTTTTTAAGGCAAGCTATTGAAAACGTCAGAAAATTGGAGAAAGGAGTCTATGTAGTTGATTTGAGGGACTCATTTCATTATTGGACTCACCAAACCACTTACAGTGTTTCAGGTACAAAATGACTGTTTCTCGCTGAGAAAATGCCAAAAAGCGGATTTCTGTAATAACATTGTTTTACCTTCTGATTTTTTAAGGCAAGGCAAGGTGAAAACGTCAGAAAATTGGAGAAAGGAGTCTATGTAGTTGATTTGAGAGACTCATTTCATTATTGGACTCACCAAACCACTTACAGTGTTTCAGGTACAAAATGACTGTTTTTCGCTGAGAAACTGCCAAAAAGCGGATTTCTGTCATAACATTGATTTACCTTCTTATTTTTTAAGGCAAGCTATTGAAAACGTCAGAAAATTGGAGAAAGGAGTCTATGTAGTTGATTTGAGAGACTCATTTCATTATTGGACTCACCAAACCACTTACAGTGTTTCAGGTACAAAATGACTGTTTCTCGCTGAGAAAATGCCAAATAGCGGATTTCTGTCATAACATTGATTTACCTTCTGATTTTTTAAGGCAAGGCAAGGTGAAAACGTCAGAAAATTGGAGAAAGGAGTCTATGTAGTTGATTTGAGAGACTCATTTCATTATTGGACTCACCAAACCACTTACAGTGTTTCAGGTACAAAATGACTGTTTCTCGCTGAGAAACTGCCAAAAAGCGGATTTCTGTCATAACATTGATTTACCTTCTTATTTTTTAAGGCAAGCTATTGAAAACGTCAGAAAATTGGAGAAAGGAGTCTATGTAGTTGATTTGAGAGACTCATTTCATTATTGGACTCACCAAACCACTTACAGTGTTTCAGGTACAAAATGACTGTTTCTCGCTGAAAAAATGCCAAAAAGCGGATTTCTGTCATAACATTGATTTACCTTCTGATTTTTCAAGGCAAGCTATTGAAAACGTCAGAAAATTGGAGAAAGGAGTCTATGTAGTTGATTTGAGGGACTCATTTCATTATTGGACTCACCAAACCACTTACAGTGTTTCAGGTTCAAAATGACTGTTTCTCGCTGAGAAACTGCCAAAAAGCGGATTTCTGTAATAACATTGTTTCAAGTGTCTGAGAGAGCTTAGCAAGGGGCCTCGCATTGACCATTACTTCCTTAGAGGTAGGGCAAATCAGTCGAGTGAAGCCCAGTGGCAGGATATTCACCACAGTCCACAGGGTATCAGAACCCCAGACGAAGCTCAATCAAGCACAGATCCATTTATGAACATCAGCCCAGAGCCCATCCAGCCACAGACAGCAGTAGAGCGGAGGCTGACTTGACGAAAACCTCAAATCTTTTGGCCTAAATCCTGTCAGAAAAAGGAGTGGGAAACCACAGACACAGACCTCGTCCACCTTTTAGAAGGTCTGAAAGGGGGTGTGGAGAAAAAACTGGACAAGATCGGAGAGACCATTTATAGCTATGGAGCAGAGAGATTTGGTGTGAAACGTGAGAACTTGCAGACACAGAAGGAACCATCTGCTCATCTCAAGTCCAGGAGACAACGTGACTCGTGAAAGAAAGGAGGTGCCTGAGGAAACAATGGAAGAAGGCCACGGAAGTGGAAAGGAAAGGCCTTGGGGCACTACAGGGCGACATCAAGCAGCGTCTGGCAGCACTGCGAAGAGCAGAATGCCTGAGAAGGCAACATAAGAAGAGAGAGCGAACGAGGACTGCCTTCTACAGAGATCCCTATAAATTTGTTAAGGACCTCTTTGTCAGGGAGAAATCTGGGACCCTCAAAGTACCCATAAGAGAACTGGAAGAACATCTTCGGAAGACCTACTCCGACAAACAGAGGCATGTGCCAGCCAGCATTCCGGAGGATATGCCACCCATCCAACCACCTGAGCACCAGATGGAAACAAGGCCCCCCACATGGAGCGAAGTTGAGAGCACAGTAAAACGGGCAAGAACAGCTTCAGCCCCGGGGCCCAACGGCATTCCATACAGGGTGTATAAGAACACGCCAGGCGTCTTGAAATACCTCTGGAAGCTTATGAAAGTGGCATGAGAAAAAGGAATGATACCAAAGGCATGGCGACGGGCAGGAGGGATCCTGATTCCCAAAGAGAAGAATTCCTCAACCATCGAGCAGTTTCGCCAGATCAGCCTTCTCAATGTGGAAGGA